>NC_081410.1:160443118-160485377 GCF_030272615.1 Cryptomeria japonica
ATACCCTTTTGTAATTTTTTAAACATATGTCAAAATTAAAGGAGGTTCTTTGGACCAAAATGTTAAAAAATTGACCGTTGCAGTCATCCAAGAACCCTATTAGGCCTCCAAATACACTACAGGTACCCCATATACACTCCACCAACCTGGAAACTCATATTGGAAGGTAAGGAAATATCAAACATGAAAGGATTTCATAGGTTTTGTGATCTTCTTGACTGTTTTGGTACCAAAACTCCAAATGTCTTGTCAAACCCTATCCAACCGGCTTAACACATGAGGATGTTAAGCCCTCAAATGCTCAAAAATCAACTTAGGATCTTCCCCTGAAAAAATAGTTTAAAACCCATCTATAACATCCCCATATCCACCATTTCGTGAATTATTGAGTCAATCCATTGATGGAATGGTCAGATATGAATTATTCTTGACAAAACCCAAAAACCTAGGGCTTCAGACCGATTTGGACAAATACTCTTGTAGAATGCTCAAAACCTAATGGAATTAAGCCAAACTGGTCCCAAATTAAATGTAACACATAGATATTTAAAACAAGTCCACTATTACATGTTAATTCATCCAAACAAGAAAGTTATGAAGCAAAGTGCAATGTATTTACAAAAAACTACAGAGAAAATGACCATCAAATTGCCTTCAAACTGATTTCTTCGAACAAAATCACCATACAACCCATCCTTAACACTTGAGGGATCTATTTAAACTCCAAAACCAAAGGCTATAACCATATTTTGAATTGGTTAGCCTTGCAACTACCTATTGTGTGTTATGCTACTTGACAACTTTGAAAAGTTGTCTAACAACTTTTACAAATTTACTCATTTTGAACAAATGACACAAATGACCTCTAAAAACCTTATAAACATTTCAAATAAAACCTAAAAACATCAAATACATTATAGGCACTCCCATAAGACACTTTGGGAGGCATTGACCCATGTTGAACAATGTAGTCCTATTTGAGTATATGTAATCAATTGGCAACAAGGCCTTATAAAATGACTTCAAAAGACTTCAAAAGTTCGAAGGTGGTCCTTGAGACCTTATTACATCCAAATGAACAATAAGACATGAAAGAAATGATAAAAACACTTCATAGGCCCCTTGGACCCATAGGTGCCCCTGCACCATTTAGCTAACACATTCAAATAGTTTAGGTATACTAACTAGATTTCATAACCACAAGAACAGTAAAAACAATCACAATCATAAAAGTGAACTAAATAGAAAAACAACTTAAACTCCAGTTTCAAGGTATTCATCTAACAAGCCTTGATTTCATGCAAATGACAAACTAATTTAAGGTCTTTTACATAATATTTCATTATTTGAATGTCAACTGCTACAACTTATACTCAACACTTGAGGGATCTATTTAAACTCCAAACCCAACAACTATAACCATATTTTGAAATGGTTAGCCTTGCAACTACCTATTGTCTGTTATGCTACTTGACAAGTTTCAAAAGTTGTCAAATAACTTTTACAACTTTACTCATTTTGAACAAATGACACAAATGACCTCTAAAAACCTTACAAACATTTGAAATAGGACCTAAAAACAACAAATACATTATAGGCACTCCCATACCACACTTTGGGAGGCATTGACCCATGTTGACCAATTTAGTCCTATTTGAGTATATGCAATCAATTGGCAACAAGGCCTTACAAAATGACTACAAAAGACTTCAAAAGTTTGAAGGTGGTCCTTGAGACCTTATTACATCCAAATGAACAATAAGACATGAAAGAAATGATAAAAACACTTAATAGGCCCCTTGGACCCATAGCTGCCTCTGCACCATTTAGATAACACAATCAATTAGTTTAGGTATACTAACTAGATTTCATAGCCACAAGGACAGTAAAAACAATCAGAATCATAAAAGTGACCTAAATAGACAAACAACTTAAACTCCAGTTTCAAGGTATTCATCTAAAAAGCCTTGATTTTATGCACACGACAAACTAATTTAAGGTCTTTTACATAATATTTCATTATTTGAATGTCAAGTGCTACAACTTATCCTCAACACTTGGGGGATCTATTTAAACTCCAAACCCAATGACTATAACCATATTTTGAATTGGTTAGCCTTGCAACTACCTATTGTGTGTTATGCTACTTCACAACTTTGAGAAGTTGTCAAACAACTTTTACAACTTTACTCATTTTGAACAAATGACACAAATGACCTCTAAAACCCTTACAAACAATTCAAATAGGACCTAAAAACATCAAATACATTATAGGCACTCCCATACCACACTTTGGGAGGTGTTGACCCATGTTGACCAATGTAGTCCTATTTGAGTATATGCAATCAATTGGCATCAAGGCCTTACAAAATGACTTCAAAAGACTTCAAAAGTTTTAAGGTGGTCCTTGAGACCTTATTACATCCAAATGAACAATAAGACATGAAAGAAATGATAAAAACACTTAATAGGCCCCTTGGACCCATAGCTGCCCTTGCACCATTTAGATAACACAATCAATTAGTTTAGGTATACTAACTAGATTTCATAACCACAAGAACAGTAAAAACAATCACAATCATAAAAGTGAACTAAATAGACAAACAACTTAAACTCCAGTTTCAAGGTATTCATCTAACAAGCCTTGATTTTATGCACACGACAAACTAATTTAAGGTCTTTCACACAATATTTCATTATTTGAATGTCAAGTGCTACAACTTATCCTCAACACTTGAGGGATCTATTTAAACTCCAAACCCAACGGCTATAACCATATTTTGAATTGGTTAGCCTTGCAACTACCTATTGTGTGTTATGCTACTTGACAACATTGAAAAGTTGTCAAACAACTTTTACAACTTTACTCATTATGAACAAATGACACAAATGACCTTTAAAATTCTTACAAACATTTCAAATAGGACCTAAAAACATCAAATACATTATAGGCACTCCCATACCACACTTCAGGAGGCATTGACCCATGTTGACCAATGTAGTCCTATTTGAGTATATGCAATCAATTGGCATCAAGGCCTTACAAAATGACTTCAAAAGACTTCAAAAGTTTTAAGGTGGTCCTTGAGACCATATTACCTCCAAATAAACAATAAGACATGAAAGAAATGATAAAAACACTTAATAGGCCCCTTGGACCCATAGCTGCCCTTGCACCATTTAGATAACACAGTCAATTAGTTTAGGTATACTAACTAGATTTCATAACCACAAGAATAGTAAAATAAATCACAATCATAAAAGTGAACTAAATAGCCAAACAACTTAAACTCCAGTTTCAAGGTATTCATCTAACAAGCCTTGATTTTATGCACACGACAAACTAATTTAAGTTCTTTTACATAATATTTCATTATTTGAATGTCAAGTGCTACAACTTATCCTCAACACTTGAGGGATCTAGTTAAACTCCAAACCCAATGGCTATAACCATATTTTGAATTGGTTAGCCTTGCAACTACCTATTGTGTGTTATGCTACTTGACAACTTTCAAAAGTTGTCAAACAACTTTTACAACTATACTCATTTTGAACGAATGACACAAATGACCTCTAAAAACTTTACAAACATTTTAAATAGGACCTGAAAACATCAAATAGATTATAGACACTCCCATACCACACTTTGGGAGGCGTTGACCCATGTTGACCAATGTAGTCCTATTTGAGTATATGCAATCAATTGGCATCAAGGCCTTACAAAATGACTTCAAAAGACTTCAAAATTTTGAAGGTGGTCCTTGAGACCTTATTACATCCAAATGAACAATAAGACATGAAAGAAATGATAAAAACACTTAATAGGCCCCTTGGACCCATAGCTGCCCCTGCACCATTTAGATAACACAATCAATTAGTTTAGGTATACTAACTAGATTTCATAACCACAAGAATAGTAAAAACAATCACAATCATAAAAGTGAACTAAATAGACAAACAACTTAAACTCCAGTTTCAAGGTATTCATCTAACAAGCCTTGATTTTATGAACACGACAAACTAATTTAAGGCCTTTTACATAATATTTCATTATTTGAATGTCAAGTGATACAACTTATCCTCAACACTTGAGGGATCTATTTAAACTCCAAACCCAACGACTATAACCATATTTTGAATTGGTTAGCCTTGCAACTACCTATTGTGTGTTATGGTACTTCACAACTTTCAAAAGTTGTCAAACAACTTTTACAACTTTACTTTTTTTAAAAAAATGACACAAATGACCTCTGAAAACCTTACAAACATTTCAAATAGGACCTAAAAACATCAAATACATGATAGGCACTCCCATACCACACTTTGGGAGGCGTTGACCCATGTTGACGAGTGTAGTCGTATTTGAGTATATGCAATCAATTGGCATCAAGGCCTTACAAATTGACTTCAAAAGACTTCAAAAGTTTTAAGGTGGTCCTTGAGACCTTATTACATCCAAATGAACAATAAGACATGAAAGAAATGATAAAAACACTTAATAGGCCCCTTGGACCCATAGCTGCCCCTGCACCATTTAGATAACACAATCAATTAGTTTAGGTATACTAACTAGATTTCATAATCACAAGAACAGTAAAAACAATCACAATCATATAAGTGAACTAAATAGACAAACAACTTTAACTCCAGTTTCAAGGTATTCATCTAACAAGCCTTGATTTTATGCACACGACAAACTAATTTAAGTTCTTTTACATAATATTTCATTATTTGAATGTCAAGTGCTACAACTTATCCTCAACACTTGAGGGATCTATTTAAACTCCAAACACAATGGCTATAACCATATTTTGAATTGGTTAGCCTTGCAACTACCTATTGTGTGTTATGCTACTTGACAACTTTGAAAAGTTGTCAAACAACTTTTACAACTATACTCATTTTGAACGAATGACACAAATTACCTTTGAAAACCTTACAAACATTTCAAATAGGACCTAAAAACATCAAATAGATTATAGGCACTCCCATACCACACTTTGGGAGGCGTTGACCCATGTTGACCAATGTAGTCCTATTTGAGTATATGCAATCAATTAGCATCAGGGCCTTACAAAATGACTTCGAAAGACTTCAAAAGTTTGAAGGTGTTCCTTGAGACCTTATTACATCCAAATGAATAATAAGACATGAAAGAAATGATAAAAACACTTAATAGGCCCCTTGGACCCATAGCTGCCCCTGCACCATTTAGATAACACAATCAATTAGTTTAGGTATACTAACTAGATTTCATAACCACAAGAACAGTAAAAACAATCACAATCATAAAAGTGAACTAAATAGACAAACAACTTTAACTCCAGTTTCAAGGTATTCATCTAACAAGCCTTGATTTTATGCACACGACAAACTAATTTAAGTTCTTTTACATAATATTTCATTATTTGAATGTCAAGTGCTACAACTTATCCTCAACACTTGAGGGATCTATTTAAACTCCAAACGCAACGGCTATAACCATATTTTGAATTGGTTAGCCTTGCAACTACCTATTGTGTGTTATGCTACTTGACAACTTTGAAAAGTTGTCAAACAACTTTTACAACTATACTCATTTTGAACGAATGATACAAATGACCTCTGAAAACCTTACAAACGTTTCAAATAGGACCTAAAAACATCAAATAGATTATAGGCACTCCCATACCACACTTTGGGAGGCGTTGACCCATGTTGACCAATGTAGTCCTATTTGAGTATATGTAATCAATTGGCATCAAGGCCTTACAAAATGACTTCAAAAGACTTCAAAATTTTGAAGGTGGTCCTTGAGACCTTATTACATCCAAATGAACAATAAGACATGAAAGAAATGATAAAAACACTTAATAGGCCCCTTGGACCCATAGCTGCCCCTGCACCATTTAGATAACACAATCAATTAGTTTAGGTATACTAACTAGATTTCATAACCACAAGAATAGTAAAAACAATCACAATCATAAAAGTGAACTAAATAGACAAACAACTTAAACTCCAGTTTCAAGGTATTCATCTAACAAGCCTTGATTTTATGCACACGACAAACTAATTTAAGGTCTTTTACATAATATTTCATTATTTGAATGTCAAGTGATACAACTTATCCTCAACACTTGAGGGATCTATTTAAACTCCAAACCCAACGACTATAACCATATTTTGAATTGGTTAGCCTTGCAACTACCTATTGTGTGTTATGCTACTTGACAACTTTCAAAAGTTGTCAAACAACTTTTACAACTTTACTCATTTTGAACAAATGACACAAATGTCCTCTAAAAACCTTACAAACATTTCAAATAGGACCTAAAAACATCAAATACATTATAGGCACTTCCATACCACACTTTGGGAGGCATTGACCCATGTTGACCAATGTAGTCCTATTTGAGTATATGCATTCAATTGGCATCAAGGCCTTACAAAATGACTTCAAAAGACTTCAAAAGTTTGAAGGTGGTCCTTGAGACCTTATTACATCCAAATGAGCAATAAGACATGAAAGAAATGATAAAAGTACTTAATAGGCCCCTTGGACCCATAGGTGCCCCTGCACCATTCAGATAACACAATCAATTAGTTTAGGTATACTAACTAGAATTCATAACCACAAGAACAGTAAAAACAATCACAATCATAAAAGTGAACTAAATAGACAAACAACTTAAACTCCAGTTTCAAGGTATTCATCTAACATGCCTTGATTTTATGCACACGACAAACTAATTTATGGTCTTTTATATAATATTTCATTATTTGAATGTCAAGTGCTACAACTTATCCTCAACACTTGAGGGATCTATTTAAACTCCTAACCCAACGGCTATAACCATATTTTGAATTGGTTAGCCTTGCAACTACCTATTGTGTGTTATGCTACTTGACAACTTTGAAAAGTTGTTAAACAACTTTTACAACTTTACTCATTTTGAACAAATGACACAAATGACCTCTAAAATCCTTACAAACATTTCAAATAGGACCTAAAAACATTAATTACATTATAGGCACTCCCATACCATACTTTGGGAGGCGTTGACCCATGTTGACCAATGTAGTCCTATTTGAGTATATGCAATCAATTGGCATCAAGGCGTTACAAAATGACTTCAAAAGACCTGAAAAGTTTGAAGGTGGTCCTTGAGACCTTATTACATCCAAATGAACAATAAGACATGAAAGAAATGATAAAAACACTTAATAGGCCCCTTGGACCCATAGATGCCCCTGCACCATTTAGATAACACAATCAATTAGTTTAGGTATACTAACTAGATTTCATAACGACAAGCACAATAAAAACAATCACAATCATAAAAGTGAACTAAATAGACAAACAACTTAAACTCCAGTTCAAGGTATTAATCTAACAAGCCTTGATTTTGTGCACACGACAAAGTAATTTAAGGTCTTTTACATAATATTTCATTATTTGAATGTCAAGTGCCTTTATTTAATAACTTTATTTTTATTTATTTATTTTAGATATCATATAGTCCCAACTTCTTATCCTTGTGTATTTACTTATTATTGCATTAATAATTTATTTATCTTGATATATTTATGTGCAGTGTGTTGCATCCACTTACATAAATTAGGTGAAATTATCCATCTTACATCCCCTTGAGGTTTTGGGTAAGTAAGTTTTACCTTCTAATTTCATAAGTAATATGTGCATAAGAAAGAGATTTTGTTATTATAGAATTGATTTTTCAAGAGCTTGTTCCAAATAGATTAAACCTTGAGAGGCCTGGACCATTACATAACCATAATAAAAACAAAAGTAAGAAAAACAAAGGGCTCACAAGGAATGAGTGCCCAAGACGAGGATGCCTACAACCAAAAAGGAACAAAACCCAGTAGGCATCCATCACCACAAACTAAATCCAGACAACAAAAAGGCAAAACTTAAAAAAAAAAAAATAGAACAAAACACACCCCACCAAAGGCACGAACTGATGGCCTACCTTGTAGGGGACATACGCAGCTTCCCATCCTGGCTCATAGCTTTAATTGGTAGCTTGTTGATTCTACCTCCTACACAATTTATTGAAAACGTTCTAATTTTGTTATTTGGTAGCACCATTTGGTCACAACATTCTTCAATCTTTTGATGCAAAAATTTATTCTTCTAGTTCTTTGCATATTCATTATTCATTCCAACATACCCTACCATCTAATTATTAAATTTATTTCAAGAACACGGGGATGCAAATAATATGTTAATTGATTTCAAAGTAAAAAATAAATAAATAATAGTAAACGCTATTCACTTACAAGAAGAGTACACCATAGAAAATTTTCATGAATTTTCTTTCATAGGCCAAAAAAGACACAATAAAACAATATTGGTGCATACTTGGGAATTGAGGTTGTAGCTGGCAGGGTGTGGGGCATGCGCACTTGGGCACCCGTTTGGCTTTCATCTCCTCTTCTATTGCTCTCGGTTGAACTACACTCTTATAATGAGTTCATAATTGGTTTTAAAAAATAAATATTTCCACAAAATGGTTACCCATTCTGTACAAAAATGGGTACCTGTTTCAGTCTAGTACCCAACCCATAACAGGTACCGATTATTTTAAAATGAGCCCCTCTTATGAATTTCACCTCGGGCACCTAAATTGTAACAAGTACCTATTTTGAAAATAATGGGTACATGTTTCTAGTGGCATTTTTCCCAACACATTGACTTCTCCTGAATTGGGACTCATCTTCTTGCACTTGCCCAAAACTTTAAAATTGCAAAGAAAATTATTGTAGATAGCTGTCTTACACAATTGAAGATTTTGCTTTCTTTGTTCTATGTACTTGTCCTTGATCAAAATGAGGTTTCTTCTTGTTCACATAAATAAATAACGCATCTATGCTCTAAAATGACTTGTGCTAAGGCTAAGATGTTGTGTTGTACCATATGTGTATACATCCAATGATTTTGAAGGTGATTTGAAATTCTATGAATATTCCTTTCAAAGGTAAACAAGGTTTTGTTGAACCAATTTTGCACAAGTTATTTATATTTCATTCTAGGAGATCAATTGATACAAGTTGTATTTTATAGAGTTTGGGGATGTGTTTTGTATGAATTTGGGATGATGTATTAAAGTAGAGGCCTCTCTATAACTAGTTGTTTCTATACAAGATTATTGTAGAGAATTGTATGGGTATGCCACATAATTTCTAAAATTAAATCTGTTGGTTTGTTGTACACTAGCAACTAATTGTGATGAGATAATAAGAAATATTAATTACAAAGATTCTAAAATAATCTTCTTGAAATATATGAAATTTATTTTATGTAAGAATATATTATTAAATTAGATCTAATCATATACCTATTCTTATACCTTTAATTTTTTCGTTTATGTATTTATTTTATATAAAAATATATTATTAAATTAGATCTAATCATATACCTTTTCTTATACCTTTTATTTTTTCATTTATGTATGATTGTTTCCTTTTGTTAGATTTATATGAAAGTTGCCTAAGAAAATAAGCATTAATCTCAGTTGTGAAATGATAAAAAAATTATATTATTTCTAATTACTATTTAAGAGTAAACACATGGTGTTAGATAACTTTTGTTCTCTCATGCGAGCCTAAAATTGATAAACATTTAGTGAATTTCAATTCTGTTTAATCCAAGTTGTAAGTATGCAAAGCTAATTAGATAGATCTTAAAGGGACTATTATGTTTGAATTCATTAAGTGCATATATAATATTTTTGCCTTAATATGGGCTGAGTGATAGATAATAGGTTTTCATATTTCAACTGCTATTTGGATTTAAGGAACATCAAGGTTATCTTGGATATTCATTCCTATGACTACTAAATGATTTCCTCCTTGTTTTGATGGATTACAATTACAGGATTGGGGGATCTCCATTCCTGTAAGAATTAAATTCCCTTAGGAAAACTTTAACAGGTTGAGCATTCCCACTTCGATCTCCATCAATTCTGTATCATCTCTAGAGAAGTGTTTGTCGTTAATAATTAGTGGATGATCTATAATATTTTATAGTCTATTATTATAGTTTATTATACTTTATATTATTATAGTTTATAGTTTATAGTTTATAGTCAATGATAATATTTTATAGTTTATTATACTTTATAATTAGTGGGTTGTCTATTTTAATCATATTATTCTTTATAATTAGTGCTGCTTATGTATGTTAAAAATAAGCATTACAGAGCCACTGAAAAGACTGAAACAACTGTAGAAATGACAACCATCCCAAGTGTCGGTAATGGAAGAACAAGAGAAAAATTGACTAACACTTAAAATTTTGTGGGCGCATGTGCAGATCATTTGGTGAAGTTGTTGGGTATATTATCATTTCACAAAGTTGATTTTTATAAAAGATAAAATGTATACAATGAGGAAAAGGTGGGAAAAAATCACATGACAAAAAAAAAAATGATATTACAAACAAAATTCAAAATACAGATAAGTATTACCTTTTTCTTTAATAAAATTGTATTATAAAAGATATACCATTACATTCATAGAAAAGAAAAGAATGATACCTTAAAATCTGGAAAGCTATAATAGCATCATTGACAAATTTGCAAAAACAAAAAGTATTGACTTTTTATTGAAATTCTATTATATTACTTTACAGATATGATGCCCATAATCTTCAAATCTAAAGAAAACAAAAGTCTCCAATAACATCATAAGTAGTTTTTCACATACAATCATATTAAGTGCCGATTTTACAATCATATCACTTCAGTTGTACCTCAACGTCAGGTTGACTGAGGGGAAATTGGAGGCAATTTTCTATAGCCGCCGTTTCTTCTGACTGAGCAGCCACTTCTTTCAATTTTGCATCTTCAACTTGTACACGACTCATTTGCCAATAAGTGCAATATATTATTATTTGAACAGAAGCTAGTGGCACTCCAAGGAAATTAGGAGCCTGCATGTAGCATAAATTACAAACCAAATAAAATGAGCTCAGTTGGAAAGACTTTATTTGTTTAGATATGACATTCCCAGCATATGATTACCATGATAAGAATGTCTCTGCTCAAAGCACCATACACCAACCAGAGTATGCTGCCGAGTAAAGAGAAGACTGAGAAGTACAAGGACATGCAATCCACACTCTTGCTCCGAATTATCACCCTCTATATGACAACATAATCATATATCTGTAATTATGCTGAAATGTTCACTTATAATAGATAAGTGTAGTGAATGTGAGGGAGGTTACTTACAATATTTGAGAGTGGAGATCCAAAGAGAATGACAGAAGCAACCATTCCAGTAGTTCCTACCAGCATTTTCTTCTTGCCTGCTTCTACTCCCCACATGGAAGTTGCTGCAGTGCTGGCAAACAGCACCAGTACTCCCCCCCCCATAAAACCCATTCTTCTCTGCCATGCCATTCATATCTTATTAGCTGGTAGCCTCCAAACCCAAGTGAAATAGTAGAGACAGACATGGTGTAGTAGAAATAAGGTACCTTGGATTTAGGTGGAGCAAAGAGGAGATAGATGGTGCAGAAGGAAAACTGAAGGAGAAAACCAATAGCGTTGGTACCCATGACAAGAGCATTATCCCATCCATTGCTAATGAGAGGGGAGCCATACAAGGTGTAGATGAGACAGTTGAAGAGGCCTATTGCATAGGGCATCCCTGACATCTCTCCAGTTGTCTTCTTCTTTACCACTCTCCGGAAATTACTTCTGCTCATCAAATAACTTAATACAAAGTTAGCAATATTTAGCTAGATGGAAGACGTTCACTACCCAATATTAATGTTCACCTGGTTGTACTTACAGTGCTGCTCCATACATAAGCAGAGCAAATACGCTGCCTGCATCTCTCACACACAACCACACCAATATTCAGTATAAGTATACCACCTATGATTCATGACAGTGAACAAAAAACATTGAATACAGAACTAGAATTAGGTTAAATAGAGTGTAATGACCTAAAATGCCTGCCCCACAACGTATGAATTTATTCATTATTGCTCCTCTCTTAGCAGAAAGAGATTAGAATGGTGAATGCCTTTCTGTTATGGCTTTCAAGTTGTGAGTTGGTCTGAATGAGTGCTGCTTACTTATAGGCTCGTGCTTAACCTATGCCTACGTATGCTTGCATGATATGACTCCTGTCCATGTTTTAGGGCCTTGTTTTAGAAGGGTCGGGAAATATAAATTCTGAAAATTAAAAAGCTTTTTTTGTTTATTAAGAAACTTTTCAATTTTTCTAAGTATCTCTCAATTATTAAAAGGTTCTGAATATCTTTAAATTATTTAAATTTGGTTATAGATCTTTTCAGTTACAAATTTATGACTGTCCATTAAACAGGTGATAAATTTTAAATTTATGAGGGTATCTTTTATTGCTGAATTTTCATGATTATTTAAGTTGATGTTTTATGATTTCTTTTAAGAATGATAATAATATTTAAATTTATATATTTATATATTAATTTAATATGTTTTGTATTGTTGAGATAATTAATTGAAAAAGTATTTCTATGTTTTGTTGTTTAATTATAATATTAGTTAGAATTTTTAACCTTTTTTGATGGCTGTGAAAATTATAAATCTTGTTCATGCTTGGCAAAACTAGCCGTGTCTTTCATTTTTCCGAAAAGTGTATAGCATGAAGGTTAGTGAGCCATTTTGAAGCCAGATTAGCCACGTCCTTTATTTACATGGTATTAGAGTTAGGCTCATGATGTTCAAGGGTTGACGTATTGTTTGGTAAGATTGTTTTCAACTAAATAAATTTTTTTAATTAATTGATTAGATTTCTACCAACCCATTTATTTGTAGACTGGTTTTTCTTCTCTAATACTTACAAGAATTGATATTTAAAGAGAATGTACTATTGAGAATTTTCAACAAAAAAATTAGAATCTCAACACAATGAAAATAAAAGAGTTTTGAAAATATAAATTGAAGCAAATGAAAAAGGAAAAAAATGGAGTTGGTAAGAAGTGTTATTAATAAAGTCCAAATTTTAATGAAAGATTTGTTGACATAGATAATCCAATATAATTATGGGAGAAGTTTTTATTAGAGCAGCTCGGGAAAGGGCTTGGACCTATTACATGGAAGGCATCAAGAAAAAGGAAGAAAATATCAAAAGTTGTAAGATTAGGAAAATTAAAAAACCAAAAATTGATGAAACTAACAACCAACAACTATAGAAAAATAAGAGAAACTAGTTGGAGGTCAATAGAGAAGTTAGAGATTGTTTAATAGTTTGAACCCCTTTATGGCCTACCACTCCTTGTTGAGAAATCCCAATTTTTCTTTGAGCATCACTTCCCCAAGAGAGGGAATTAAACCAGCCACATGTGAACAAGGAGAGGAATAAGGAGTGTCCTTTGAGTGGCTTTTCCTTGTCAAACCATAATGGTGAGAGTTATGGTGAAACTGAAGACTGATTTCTTGTAGCTTGAGCTTCTCTTTTCTCTTGTGTAGTTCATATTGGAAGGAACAAATTGTGATGGTCATTTTATTGAAAAATTCTTCACAATAAACAATTAATTCTTTAAAATTAGGCAGAAGCACTCCCTAATTCTCCTTTAGCCTCTTCTTCGAGTGCTTCCTTTCTTCCATAGAGTCCACCTCTAGTTTTATATCCTGGACATGGTTAGCCAACCTCTCCTAGTTATCAAATGTAGATTCCAAATTCTTCATATCATTCCAAATATCCTCATTCAATTCCCCTTTAACCTCTTCTTTGGGTGTTTCCTTTCTTCCATAGAGTTCACCTCTAGTTTTATATCCTCGACATAGTTATCCAACCTCTCCTAGTTATCAAACGTAGGTTCCAAATTCTTCATAACATTCCAAATATTCTCATCCATAGATTCCTTTGGTCACTCTTGATATTTTTTTTATACTAGGGATTCAAGAAGGTGAATTTTGTGTTTAGTTATGTGCAATTGGTCCATTTACTACTTGGAAATGTTGGTAATGAAGGTATAGACTTTACAATTTTCCTCCACCATTTTATGGAGATGTATAAAAAAGATGCACTAGGGCTAGTGTGGCAAGAAAACAAGAATCAAATCTTGATTTTTTTATCTTGGATATTGTACTTAAGAGTGGAAGGGGGAACATAATCGATTAAGGGGGAGGGGCACATGGAGATAGACTGACTAGGGGAGCTTTGCAAAATTAGACTAAAGAGCTGATGGAGTCATATTAATCATCCAAGAACAAGGTTTTTTTTAATGATTATTAAAAACTTTTCAAAATTTCTCAATATCTTTAAATTATTAAAAATTTCTAAATACCTTTCAATTATTAAAAATTACTAAATATCTTTAAATTATTAAACATTATTTTGTCTTTTCTATTATAAATTTATGGCTATCCATTAAGTAAGTAAGAAATTATAAATTTAAGAGGGTATCTTTTTATTGTTGAATATTCATGATTATTGAAATTGATGTTTTATGGTTTCTTTTAAGATTTATTATTTTATTTATTTATATATTTTTATATTAATTTGATATGCTTTGTATTGTGGTTGAGAGAATTAATCGAGAAGTTATTTTTATGTTTTGTTGTTTTTCATTAGGGTAAATAGGTTTTGAGGGGACCAAAAACCCCATACAACAAGTTTTGAAAGGACTTCAAAACCTCAGATTTTTCACGGATCCAAAACCAACAAAGGGACGCTGCAAATAGATTCATCAAAGACAAATAGCAGCAAAGCCACACTCATACAAGAAGGATTAAACATTATAAAACTTGTGGCACAAGAGGCTGCAAAATAGAGCAACCACAACCAAACCTACACCAGCCAAACCACAAAAGAAAACCAGTACAAACCAGGCTGGCAAAAATAGTAGATCTAAGCCAACTTATAGATCTTAAAAATAGAAAATGAGGGTTTATTAGTAACTGTCAGCCAAACAAAAGGGTTTTCCCAAGCTCCCTTAACCTGCAACATAGTCTCGAGATTACCAAATACAAAACTTGGCCAAACTGGGCCCTTGAAAATTGCCAACATACAACCAGTCCACCTAGTGTTGTGGCTACTAAGTCTGAATGCAAATCTCCTCTAGTGGTGCAAGCAACTCTTGATATTGATAGTCCTAAGAGTAGTTCTAGCACATAATCTATTGAGCATATCATCAACCCTCTTGAGAACTCACATAGCTTTACCATTTCATCCATTCCTTCCATTTCCATTTTGTTCTTAGACTTGGATCAACAAGAATTAGAAAAGCCCTTACTAATTGGGGATCAAAAATCAAGCTTTGAAAATAAAAATCTAAAAGTCAAAAATAAAGAAAAGTTCTATAGCGTCGTAAATTGTACGCACTTGCTAGGGTGATACAATTTCACACCTAGTTTAGCACCCGCCTTGGCGCATTTTGCATTTTGCATTGCATTTCCCCTTTAGCACTTAATTAATTAAATTAATTAGGTCTAAGGTTCTATTTTATCATCTCCCATATCATAAAGTTGGGCCCTTTTCATTAAAGTGTGCCCCTTTCATTTTATTCCTCCAATACATCATTTAATCTAAAACTCTAATTAGGTCCTATTTTGAACTTTAAGGCCTGATTTCGGGGGTCAAAACATCTTGAAATCACCTGTAACTTTGGGGTTCGCTCTAAAATCATCATATCCGACGACCCTGAAAATTTGGTGAAAAGTTGTTGGGACCATGGTGCCCGGCGTGCACATGGTCCCAGACATTTTTCCCAAAATTTTAGGAGCACGATCCAATCATAAAATAAAGCTTAACCCCAAGAAATTGGTGGGAGATTCAATCTCTAAGTCGGCCTAAAGTTGAAATTAAGACCTAGGGTTTCATATATAAGAGCTCTCTTTCTTCATTTGAAAGGATCCGAATTTTGGTTTCAGGGGCTTTCTATGCAGCGAAAGAGCAGATCTTTGGAGACTTCAACAACATTCAACATCCATCCATCAAGCATTCATCAATTTCATTCATCCATATAGGGCTTTGAAGACATTGAAGAGCAATAGGGGATCACCGACTGAAGATTGGCTTGTACCCCTCCCTTGGGGTTGGGTATGATTTCATATTGTTTTCATGTCTTTGCATAAGCTTCATTATATCATTTGTATTCATGCTTTAGATCACTTTGCATCTTGATTTGGAGCATTTACATTATCATTTACAAGCAATTAGGGTTTACTTTCTAGGTTGCTCTAGTTTGCTTACTTGCATTTTAGGATCTTGCACACACACAAGGTCTGCACACACACTACTTTTACAATACAACTTGGCTATTCGTGGAGGTGGAAATCACCAAAGCGGGGGTTTGACTAAGGCAAAACCCTATATAGCCGCCCACTATACCTTTTCAGATATAAGTGCAGGTTTCAGGATTTGGACGACACCGCAAGTTGCAGATCCGACGGAAGCAGACGAAGACTAAACTTCACACCAAATTGCAGAGCAAAAGACCAGGATAGGGGCGTGGGGCGCCCTGGTCCTGCCAGGATAGGGGCGCTGGGCACCCTGGTCCTT
Source organism: Cryptomeria japonica (assembly GCF_030272615.1). Classification (NCBI taxonomy): domain Eukaryota; kingdom Viridiplantae; phylum Streptophyta; class Pinopsida; order Cupressales; family Cupressaceae; genus Cryptomeria; species Cryptomeria japonica. Next base: position 160,459,625 of record NC_081410.1, read on the forward strand.
CTGTCAGACAGCAGTTTCAGCATTTTTCTTACAGCTTTTCAGGTTGCAAAACAACAGTTTCAGGTGCAGAATCAGGACAGTGACGCCCGCGCCCCCATCCCGAACATTTCCACTCAGATTTTAACCCCAGGTACACATCTGCATTCTCCTTTTATCCTTGTGTTTATAGCTTTTCATCACTTAATCTCAATCTTGCAATCTTGTTACTAGTTCATACTTGCACTCTAGGGCTAGTAGTTGAACTTGCATCATTTTATCTATCATTTGCAACAAAGGAATAGAAATCCTAATAGGTAGCCCGTGGCTCTCTCTTCTACAAAAATAAGTAGCCAATTGTGTGATACCTCTAGGCTCTTTCGTATTCCACAAGTGTGTGATTGAAAGTGAGATTAGGGCATGTTTGCTTAGTGTCACTTTTTCCCCTACACATTTTGGTGAACCCGACGTGAATTCCAATCTTCTCTAATTCTCATTTATGTATTCAAATTTGAGTGTTCATGCTATTTCAAATTCAAATTTATATTTACAAGTTTTAATTTCTTGCAAGATTAAAAAATTTAGAGGAAATTTTTGATAAAACCCTAATTTTTTCAATTGAAAGTTGAACTTGTGGATAGCTTAATTGGGATCAATAATTTCAAATCTGATTTAGGAACTCATTTTCTAAATCTACATCCTAAGTGCTTGCATTGGTTAAAATTGAACATTTCCTTCTATTTTGCATGTGTTATCATTTGAAAGAGGAAAATTGTTGTCATGATGCATTCATTTCATAGATGTGATAATGGGTTAGCTTCCCTTGTTTCAATTTTTCCTTCTCCTAAAGAACCTCCCCCCATCTATAAAAACATTTTAGTTCCTAAAAGAGTTTCTACCATCCCTTTGAGACTCTCCCATGCTCTAAGGATGAAGACTTTAAGAGTGATCTTGACAATTCTCCTAAAATGTGCCCTTCCTATTTAGCTATCCTAGAGGAAGAGAATGATATCATAAACACCTTTCTTAATGTTACTTCACCTTCCCTACATGATGCTTCTCTAAGTGAAAAGGCATTGATGGACATTGACTTATTTTCTCCTAAAGTTGGTCCTTCCAATGGGGGCATGTTAGTGCAACAAGAGGTTATGAACACTTCTTTCAAAGATCTCCTTCCTAAGCATGAATCTTTGGAGAAATATGTTCATGTTCCTCCCAAAAAACACTCCCTTCATGAGGATCCTTTTGTGCAAGAAGATGACATTATCCCTACATTTCCTAGTGATGGCATTTCCTTTTCCAACGAAATCCCAACTAGAGATGATGAATTAATGATAAATGCTTATCCTTCTCCTAAAGTTTGTCTTACCCATAAGCATCCCTTAGAGAAAGAAGATGAAATAATAAGCAATTTCCTTAATTATTTCTCCCCTAAAGATCATATTGAACATATTTTGAGGAAAGAGGATGAGTTTAACACATCTATTGATGCTCTCCCTCCTAAGGATGAGGAATTAATAAACAATGTTATCTCCTCTCCCGAAATTGACAATACTTCAAACATTCCTTTCAACTACTTCACTATTTGGGATGAACCATTAGAAGAAGGTGTAGATTATTCTCTACCCCTAGCCAAAGGGGATGAAATCAAGATTGAAAACTCCCTTGATATTTTCTCACCTTCCTTGAATCTCAATCATTCTCCCTCTAAAAATAAAGCATCTCCCTCTCCTCGACTTGGTTCTACTCATAAGGAAACCCTAGTTCAAAGAAAGATGGTTAACATCTCTTTCAAAGATCTCCCTCTCAAAAGTGAGACTTTAGAGAGTAATGTTGATCCTTTTCCTAGAGAGTTTATTCCCCATGTAGATCCTTTGATGATAGAGGATGATATGACCTTTCCTCTTCCTACTAGAACATCAATGCCTACCCCTTGTCTCTCTCCTAAAATTGATTTAATCTGCGATGAGAATTTAGTGCAAGAGAAGACTATCAATAATTCTTCCAACACTTTTGTTCATTCCTCTGAACCATCCTCAATTAATTTGATACATGTGAATGAAACACCTAACAAACCTCTCTTCACTATCCAAGGTGCCTGTCCTTCTCAAAATTCTCAACCTTTAAATAAGCCTATCTTAGTGGTCCAAGGTGGTTATGCTAATGATTCTTTTTGCACTCCTAAGAAACCTATTATTACTGTGCAAGGAGGTTATTCTACTAAGAACCCTTATGAGTATGCTAAGCAATTAACTAGAGAGAGTTATCATGCGGTTGCCCATACCTATAACACAAGAAACAATAGGCAACCTAATCCTCCTCCAGTTATCCCAACTTCACTTCCTCCTTCCCAAACTATTCTTCCTCAAGCTCCTCGTATTTCACAAATGCTTAGTAAGGACTATGATCTCATAGAACAACTTAAAGCTACCCCTACTAAGATATCCCTTTGGGATTTGATCCAAACTTCTTCCGCTCATCATGGAATGTTACAAGATGCCTTGAAAGATTTGAATGTTCCTCCACCTAATACATCTAGTAATATAGTTAACTCTATGATGAATCCTAAAGCTCAAATTGTGTTTACTCAAGATGAGTTGCCTACTGGTGAAATTCAACATCAATATGATCCCTTGATGATTGTGGTTATCATAAATGACACTGCTATAAGACGAACACTGGTAGATAATGGTTCTGGCCTTAATGTGTGTAGCATTAATTTATTGCATAAGATGAATGTGGATACATCCCTTATTGAGCCTGACTCTCGTCCCATTCGAGGCTTTGATAATGTGGCTAAGTCTTCATTAGGTATTATCACCTTACCCATCACAGTGGGACCTGTTACTTTGCCTACTCCTATCCATGTTATGTCGGGAAATCTAACGTACAACTTGTTATTAGGGAGACCTTGGTTTCATAGTATGCAAGCTGTCCCCTCTACATTGCATAGACAAGTTAAATTTATTTATAATAATAAGACATATACCTTGATAGGTGATACTAATTTTCAAGCTTGTTTGCAAACATCTACTTCCAAAGGGAGTTCTTCTAAGCCTTCCTCTTCTAGTGATGACTCGTTAAACAAGATACCTATGGATGAATCATTACCCTTTGATAATCAAAATTCTTTGGATGAGCCTGAAGTTCCTAAAGAAGATTCTTCTCAACTTGAATCTACACATGAAAAGGCTTTTGATCCTGAAGAGGTTCTCGCAGAAGACGATTGGGGATCTCTTGATTTTAATCCCACCTTTGTAGGTGAGTATAGGGTTCCTTCTAGAGAGCTTAAAGTTAAAAAGAAGGAAGAAACTAGAGATCAATCAGTCTTACTTGAACCTATGAGCAATAATTTTGTGGCCGCTTCTCAAACTTCTTCTCCTCACACCAATAATTCTGAAGAATTTGATTCTTTGTCTTATGAAAAACCACCTTTTCTTTCTGAAATGGCTAATCGTTATGGTCGTGGTTTCCATATTTTGGCTAAGAGTGGCTATAGTGGAAATGGTTGTGGCGCAAATGAACAAGGAATTAAAGTTCCTTTAGAACATAACATGCATGAATATTCATTTGGACTTGGATATAATCTTTCTAAGCCCACCAAAGCATCTAAAAGACCATCTCTCAATGTGAATGCTATATTTAGTAGTGATGATGATCTCACTTCAACTAAATCATCTTCTACTTCTATCAACTCTCATTCCCCTCATAAGGAAATCTTGGCGATGAACAAATCTCTTTATGAATCCCCTCAAATTTCTAAATCCACTTCTGAATCTTGATCTCCTATTCATCATAAAGTCCTTTCTTCCAGGGATAAGGATCTAATAAATTACACTCATCCCTCTTCTAAGATTTCTTGTGACTTTTCTTCTTCAATTTTTATTATTTTATACATGTTTTTGATCTCACTTATAGTTGAGCATTCAGCATCTCATATTCAAATACCTCATTCAATCTATCATGTCTTTAAATAACATTAATGGCTATTATGTTGCTCATCATTATGTGACATTGGTAGCTCATTTACTGGGGGCTCATTGTCATTCATGATGGTACAATTTCAAGTGCAATCATATTTTTGAAGCAACATAATAGCCTAATTTTCTATGTTATCTCTTGTGCCTATGGGGTAATAGTGTGGAAATATTGATCATCTTTTCTTTAGAATTCTCTTTTCCTAGATATGGGAGAAGATTTGTATTCTCTTTCTTATCCTACCCACTTCTTGTGAGGAGCATTTTACATACACTAATGTCTTGCTTGCATGAACTCATGTCAGTATGTAGTACATTTTTCTTATGTCTAAATCTCTCCCTAGAAGATTGTGTAAGTCCTTCTCATTGTCCTTATCCTTGGGAGGCAATGATCTTTCCTTATTTTTATCTAAGGGTCCACTTTTTCCTATTTTGTGGATGGTGTGAGCTTTATTACTTGATGTTATTCCTTGTATGCATTTGTTGTTGTTTGTTCAAGGATTCTTTCTTACAAGAGGTGTAAGTCGTTGACTACAACCTCTTTTGCACTTGGTAAAATACATCCATAATGAATTCACTCTCCCAATTGGGTTAAAAAGAGCGTCATCCTTCATTAAGAATCACTTTCACCTCGCAAAAGAAGGAAGTATTGCATTCTTATTCTCTTCTTTGTCTTATTCTAGAAGATGTTATATTTGTCTAAGACAATTCCTCTCGGGGATAGGTGTCTTTTGTACAAAGATCTCTTCTCCTCTAAGCATCTCCTTTACACATACTACAAGATATCCCTTTTCAACTATCTTATCCTTGCTTAAAGAGTGCAAAACTCTCTTGCTTGGATCTATGACATTGTTGCATTTTTGGGGTATCTTCTTTTGTGATGAAGGTAGGTATCCTTGTTCTACTTTGCTTATAACATAAATATTACACTTTTTGAGCAATGGGTCATTCTTGGAACCAGAGCACAGACTCTTAGAGCGAGATGTCTCCATTTTTCTTTTATGCAAGGTGATTATTCTCGAAACCAGAGCACAGACTCTTAGAGCGAGATGTCACGCTTTTGTACTATACATATACAGGTTGTCGCATACTTGGGCATAGACTCCTATGAGGTGCTTCTAACCTCCCTTACACACACATGCACGAGGTTGAGTGGAACTAGCGGCATAAGGCTAGACTTTCTCACTCTCCTCCCTTACATGGATCACCTAGACAGACTCTAGGGGCTAGTTTTCCATGTCCTTTTTCCCATGGATCACCTAGACAAGATCTAGGGGCGAGAAGTCCATGTTTTCTCTCTCACTATCCTTCTCATGGATCACCAATGTGTGTATTCATGTTTTTTTCCTTTCTTTTCTTCTCTTTGCATTTTGTCTCCATTTACATCCTTCATCTTGTGTTAGAGAACTCTCAAATCCTCACACTCTTTGTTGTGTTGGAATTGGGATTTAGTCCTCTTTCTTAACAAATGATTCTCCATTAGTTTTTGATCTCATATCGAATCTTCTTGTGAGCATTTGTCATCAATATTCTTTAACAATTCGAAGTGGTAAACATGATACCCTGTTTCAACTCACTAAAATTAGCAAGCCGAAACAGGGGGGGGCATATAGCTACCCTCAAATTTTCATCACTTTCCTTAGTAAGCATTAGGTGATTTTGTGATCTAACGTGTGTTTTGTAGGGTGCGGTTCCTAACTGTGTACTGCAGATACTGCTCGGGGCTTCGTTTGACGGACTTATGGATATATCCTTTTTCAAATAATGTTTACTTTTCTGTACTTTAGCTTGCATATGCACGTAGTGTTCATATGATCGCTAAAGTGGGGGCTAAATGTAGCATCGTAAATTGTATGCACTTGCTAGGGTGGTACAATTTCACACCTAGTTTAGCACCCGCCTTGGCGCATTTTGCATTTTGCATTGCATTTCCCCTTTAGCACTTAATTAATTAAATTAATTAGGTCTAAGGTTCTATTTTATCATCTCCCATATCATAAAGTTGGGCCCTTTTCATTAAAGTGTGCCCCTTTCATTTTATTCCTCCAATACATCATTTAATCTAAAACTCTAATTAGGTCCTATTTTGAACTTTAAGGCCTGATTTCGGGGGTCAAAACATCTCGAAATCACCTGTAACTTTGGGATTCGCTCTAAAATCATCATATCCGACGACCTTGAAAATTTGGTGAAAAGTTGTCAGGACCATGGCGCCCGACGTGCACATGGTCCCAGACATTTTTCCCAAAATTTTAGGAGCACGATCCAATCATAAAATAAAGCTTAACCCCAAGAAATTGGTGGGAGATTCAATCTCTAAGTCGGCCTAAAGTTGAAATTAAGACCTAGGGTTTCATATATAAGAGCTCTCTTTCTTCATTTGAAAGGATCCAAATTTTGGTTTCAGGGGCTTTCTATGCAGCGAAAGAGCAGATCTTTGGAGACTTCAACAACATTCAACATCCATCCATCAAGCATTCATCAATTTCATTCATCCATTTAGGGCTTTGAAGACATTGAAGAGCAATAGGGGATCACCGACTGAAGATTGGCTTGTACCCCTCCCTTGGGGTTGGGTATGATTTCATATTGTTTTCATGTCTTTGCATAAGCTTCATTATATCATTTGTATTCATGCTTTAGATCACTTTGCATCTTGATTTGGAGCATTTACATTATCATTTACAAGCAATTAGGGTTTACTTTCTAGGTTGCTCTAGTTTGCTTACTTGCATTTTAGGATCTTGCACACACACAAGGTCTGCACACACACTACTTTTACAATACAACTTGGCTATTCATGGAGGTGGAAATCACCAAAGTGGGGGTTTGAATAAGGCAAAACCCTATATAGCCACCCACCATACCTTTTCAGATATAAGTGTAGGTTTCGGGATTTGGATGACGCCGCAAGTTGCAGATCCGACGGAAGCAGACGGAGACTGAACTTCACACCAAATTGTAGAGCAAAAGACCAGGACATGGGCGTGGGGCGCCCTATTCCTACTAGGACATGGGCGCTGGGCACCCTGGTCCCTGGGACAGGGGCGCTGGGCACCCTGGTCCCTGGGACAGGGGTGCTGGGCACGTTGGTCCTTCTGTCAGACAATAGTTTCAGCATTTTTCTGCAGCTTTTCATGTTGCAAAACAACAATTTCAGGTGCAGAATCAGGACAGTGGTGCCCGCGCCCCCATCCTGAACATTTCCACTTAGATTTTAACCCCAGCTACACATCTGCATTCTCCTTTTATCCTTGTGTTTACAGCTTTTCATCACTTAATCTCAATCTTGCAATCTTGTTACTAGTTCATACTTGCACTCTAGGGCTAGTAGTTGAACTTGCATCATTTTATCTATCATTTGCAACAAAGGAATAGAAATCCTAATAGGTAGCCCATGGCTCTCTCTTCTACAAAAAGAAGTAGCCAATTGTGTGATACCTCTAGGCTCTTTCGTATTCCACAAGTGTGTGATTGAAAGTGAGATTAGGGCATGTTTGCTTGGTGTCACTTTTTCCCCTACACAAGTTCTTTAGTCTAAATCAAAATCAAAAGCTATTGGACTCTGCAAAAATCAAGGTCAAGGATAAAAATCCTATGAAATAAAAAGAGCAAGAGATGATCTCCCCTAATACCAAAATAACTGGGGGCAACAATTCTACAATATCAAGTCAAAAAGCATACTTGTTGATCCTAAGTCTCCATCATGTCATGATACTTTCACTTCTTTTCATAATCATAAGCCTTCATCACTCATCCACTTGTTCGACACATCCTTTCCCTTCTAGCGATACATCATGGACCTTTAATGGAGCTTCCTTGAAGGAATTTGTTATCAAGGATGCCCAAACTTCTTTGGGTGACACACATATGAGCCTGTGTAGTCCACATGCTAGTAATTCTATCTCAGTTCCTTTATCAAGGAAGATAGTTGCTACAATCAAGGAAGAATGTTCCTTTATCAGGGAACATTGCAGCTATAATAATAAGATAAAGCATCACACATTTGAGGTGGGTGACTTAGTTCTCAAAGAAAATCCTAAAAATCAGCAAGACAGAGAGAAAAAGGGCAAGTTTGAACTGAATCGGATTGGTCCTTACATCATCACAACAATCTATGGATCCGGTGCATATCATCTCTCAACCCTAGAGGATGAACCTTTGGAGGATCCTATCAACAACCTGCACCTTTGCAGGTTCTACAAATAGCTCTTCAAAATATCCTAATTCAAAAATACAAAAAAATAAAAAAAATATCAAAAATAAAAAATCGTTACTTGGTGAAAACCTGGCAAACAGGCACCTTGTGACAAAAAAAAAAAAGAAAAAAAGAAAAAAAGTAAAGAAATAAATTCATGCAATGGTGAAAACCACTTTGGTGGCACCCTGGGCAAGTACCATGGTGAAAACTGGGTCACCGACACCATGTGTAGAGACATTGCTCCTCCCTCCCTCAGGATTCCATTTTATCCTTTCACTCTTGCACACACTCACAACCTATCCATTCATAATAAACTTTCCCAATCCCATCATTTCTTGTTATTGATCTACCCAAGATTGTTTAGCCATTCCTAATAAACCTCCCTTTCCATCCATAATAAATTAGCTCCTATCTGTGGCTAAGGCAAATACTAAGTCTAGTGATGGGTATGGAACTAAGAGAATTACATGTTCCGAGGAGTACAGTTTCTTCCAATTTTCTTCAGTCTATCTACGCACAATCCACAATAAAGCCACACTTGCATCGTCGATCCGTAATAAAGTTCCATCTTCTCCTCAATAAAGTATCTGTTTCAGATGAGACACAACAACAACAATGGGCTTTAAAAAATCAAATCTTTCAACAAACTCAGACAACATTATTGTTCAGTGCTATCTATCCTTTTTGTGAACAAAAACATTGTGACCACAATCAAATTGACTTATACAAGTGATAAGAGACACTAAACTTGAGGACTACAGTGAATGTTGGTGTTGAGTCTTGGTTTTCTTTTGATTTTATTTTTTGGTGACATGTCTTTTATCTTTTTTGGGATGTCTCTGACTAGAGATTTTATCTCCAAGATGTCTTTGACTAGAAAGGCAAGGATGGGGTATCTTCACCTATTTTTCTTTGCTATCTGTGGATTGTCTCTTAGTAATGCTATGACTTGTCCAAGGATATGAGGACACTGAGAGTCTAGTGTGAACTGGGGCATTCCTTGTTTGCAATTGTCTGATCTCCATACAAACAGGTGTAATGACTTTCTGGGTCGAACATATATTTGGATTGTCATAACCTTTTTTCCATAATAAAGCTCAATGATGATAATAGCACAAGAATCTCTTTCCCTTCCATATCTTCTATCTTCCATCCCCCATTCTTGATTGACCTCCATTGCCCTTCTTGAGTCTGTGTAGCCCATTATCACATGACTGAGTATAATGACACGCCAAAAATATTTGCATTTCATGTAGTTTTCACTTGCATTACCACATATTAGTGTTTCATACATATAGATATCACAATTTGCATCACATCCTGCACACAACACATGTTAGCACATTTTACATTCGCATCATGTAAATAGTTATTTTCATTATCATATTCATTTGCATCTCATACATTCACATTTTCATCATGCATGACATATAGAAACATATAAGAACAAAAATATTGCATTTCATCATGTACATATTTGCATCCATATCATAAGCATCATATAGAAACCAGCATCACATAGAAGCGACATCACATAGGTACACATGCATATATCTCAAAATCACAAGTGTCATGATACAATGATGTCAAAATACATATGGATACAAAATCACCCCAAGGTGCCATCATACAAAATGGTACAAAACTAATACATAGGCAACTGTCTAAGGCTATGATGAACTCCCTCCCTCGGAGCCAGCTGGCCTCGATAGAGTCTGAGCCCTGGAAGGACCTGTGCTGTTGGCACCTATAATGATAATCCACCTCTACCTCTAACTATGTGCACTTGTCTCTCCTCTTCACCCTCTCTCCTCTGAGCCACCCTCCTCTCTGCCAATACGCCTCGCCTCCGCCGTCAGCCTCTACCTCCACCATCACCACTATCATCTCCACCATCCCCACCATCACCCTCTATCGGCTCCCCTAGATCCATCAACCATGGAAATGGATGCTCTACCCAATATGCGCTATACTCTGCATCCATCCTTGCATCCTCAACATCCACCCATATGTCCCAAGGCATCGAGACCATCTCCAGCATCTATGTCAAAACCTGATCATACGATAATAACAGACCTAAATGCACCTGATCCCTCACTATCTGTGCATACATCCTTGACCCCGTGACATTCACTGTATCCTGCCGAACTGCCTGCATACCCTGTCAATCAACTGAAGCTCAATAATATATGGTGTTCAACCAATCAGATACCTACTCCGGAATACATATGGCAGCTCCACTTTGTCATCCTCCCACTCCTCACAGTCTCGGTAAGGCCTCCATACCACATTGTCTACCTCATCAATAACCTGAAGCCAATACTCCAGCCTCCCAATCCATGGCTAAGAAGTAATCATATCATACAGATGCACATAACTGCGCCCATGTCCTCTGCCTCTAAAATTTATCAGACATGTAATGGACAGATGCTCATATGCCCATACTTGCAATAATGTCACTCTGCATCCCAATCCTGCTGATCCATGATATACAAACTGATGCAACTCATAATACATGTGTGCCAACAAACATAACCCCCATGCAAACCTATTGTGCTTAGTCACTAATGTCACCAGAGTCCTCCCCCATCCCACAACCAACTCTTATGTTTCCCTACCCAGACATAGGAACCCATTGATCACTGTTACCAGCACCGCCAGTGGTGCCAATCCTATCGCTGTCATGGTGTCCCAGTCCACATGTACTACCCTCATCTTTAGTTGTGGATCCTGAAACACTCATCTCATTACATCCCTATCTCCCTCTCGATCATAAGGAACCAACTCCCCATCGATCGGTATCCTCAGTATCTTGTATACATCCTCTAAGGTGACTATCATCTCAACCATCGACAAATGAAAAGTGCATGTCTTTGAGTGCCATCTCTCAGCTAATGTAGTCAGCAATCCCATGTTTGCCCGAAACTTAGGCATATACATAATGTATCACAATCCCATAGCCTCTAGGGCTTCTCTATCCTCAAATGTCAGCTCTGCTCGCAAACTCTGAGTTGAAGGAAATCTCTCCCGTGACTCCAACATCAGTAGGTCCTCCTGCAATGAAGAAAATCAACTATGTCAATCCTAGTGGTACTCCCTGTTCATCACAAAGTGATTCTTTTTATCCTAGTGCTTATATCTATCATATGGCACTCTATCCTAGTGGTACTCCCTGTTCATCACAAAGTGCTTCTTTTTATCCTAGTGCTTATATCTATCATATGGCACTCTATCCTAGTGGTACTCCTTGTTCATCGCAAAGTGCTTCTTTTTTATCCTACTGCTTATATCTATCATATGGCACTCTATCCTAGTAGTACTCCTTGTTCATCACAAAGTGCCTCGATCTATCCTCTCCTAGGGAACCTACTTGAGTGTATCCTCTTGAGTAGTTACCTAATTGGCAACATATGTTCTATCACAAAATTATCAATCCTAGACCTATTTGCTATCCTAGTCGTCCCCAGAGGACTTGTTTGAGTGTATCCTCTCAACAACTTATCGAATTGACAATGTATGTTTATCATAGAATTGCCGATTCGGCCTTGAAGATATAAACACACATTCATGACACAAACGCACCTGCATACTTCACAGATGTTTCTGCATTTCATAGACGCACCTGAAACACACAGACGCACGTGCCCTGCATAAACGCACCGAGGTGAACTCACAATACTGGTTCCCACTTTTTGAGCAACTTTGACACTTAGATGAATATTTTGAAAAAAACCTTCACTTTTTGACACCTATAACTTTTAAACCGTTAAGAATTTGAAGATGATATAAACTAATGATTTTTAACATCTTGTTTGTAGATTCTATATATATTTTTTGCAAATTTGTTTGAATAAAATTTTATTGATTTTATTTCTCCATCTCCCTCAAAAAGTAGTTGTTTATAGCAAACGACATTTTTTAAGAGTGATGTGTATCCCGAAACACAATTTTTTTACAATAAATGATAAAAACTTAATTCTTTTGAATTTGGGTTTGTAACATCAATACCCAAGGCATGCACTTGGTTTGATAGTGCTATATTGAATATTTTTTATTTTATTAAGTTTTGAAGTTCAACTAATTATAATTTGGATATAGGTGAACGTTTGAACACATAACTTGTTCTATATATATCAAAATTCAATTTTCTTTTTTTTGTTAGAAAGAAAACACCAATACCTAGTGCATAGATATTTTTCAAATTTTTTTTGAATTAGTTTACTATTTTTCCAATTGCATTGAACAAAGAAGTTCATGTTTGGCGAAAAACCTACATTCATAAGAAATAAAATAAAAATATATGAATGAAATTAAATATATTAAAAGTTCTACTATTTGGAAAGCTTATAATAAGGATTAAATACTTTAAAAAAAATAATTTTTCAATGAATTAATTTCACCCCCCAAAAGCTAATGTAAAATTGGTTTTTTATTAGCATTTGATAGATGCAAAGGAGACTCCATTGCAAGTATGATTTAGAAGTAGAGACGTTCTATCCATGAAATTTTGATCTAAGAGCCTTTGATTTAACTCTCTTCAATTAATTATTTCAAATGGGACCTCTTAAAGCTTAAATCATTATATTTTTTTAAAAAATGAATGATTTCAGCAAAAATCAGGACGTACCAAAAAGTGGGAACCAACTTTGTGAGTTCACCCACCAACATTTCGCAAACGCACTCACATTTGACATAGATGCTTTTGAAATCATAGACGTACCTACACTCTGCACAGACGTACCTAACCTACCCAGACACGCTTGGCACGAACGTAGACATGCCTTCCCGTCTTTTGGCCTGCTTGACATTTTTGCAACCATACCTAATGCGCATTTATTACTCTATTTGATATGTATTTATGACAACAATTAATGCAACAAGGTATGAGGAGGTTTTGTGGTACTTAATGGCTCTCCTACATCTGCTGGCCTTTGATATCGACGAACGCGATCGAATCTATGCACCAATGCCATTGCTGTTGACTATTGATTTCTCTCTGATCTCTTAGGTGTGTGGATGACAATGAGGATGTTTTCCCTCATAGTCTATCTTATAGACTACCCTAGCCCTAGTATCCCGCATCAGTCTTCTTTATCTCATGACTCTATCACTCTATCCTATCTTGTCAGTCCTTTCTAGCCTTTCTTTCTTATCGAGAGATTGTTTGCGATATTTTCAGACATTTTCATTCAATCTCTCGAGGGGGCATATCATTCCCATCTTGGGGCAAATTTGTATCAATTTATCTTATCTTATTTGAAACAACGCAACAAGCTGCATTGTCTCAAAGAGGGGCAAAATGTAGACAACTAAAATTGTCCTGTCTAATTAAATAAATATCTTTTATTTATTTAATTATTTTATCCTAATTCTTCTATTAATTGAATAAATTTTTGTTTATTTAATTAATTCATTTATCCTCTTCTAAGCCTTTCCTCATTTAAATAAATACTTTTATTTATTTAAATAATCCTTTTTTTCTAAATTAAATAAATACTTTTATTTATTTAAGTGATCCCATTTCCTCTATTAATTAAATAAATCTTTATTTATTTAATTCATTAGCCTTTTCTACCCATGACACATGTCATTCATCTCTTAATTCCTACACTACCTACCCTCTCATTATTTTATTATTTCTTTTACCTACCCTCTAATCCTAGCCAACCATTTATCTTTTACATCTCTCAATCTTATCCCTCCATTTCTTACAGTGTCTTCTATATAAGAGGATGCTCCTAATCATTCTAACCTCCTCAACTACGCTTTCAAACTTTCATATGCGATCAAGCCTACTTGAAACCACATTTCCATTCTTTGTTGAGCTCTTGTGCATACATAAAATCTGAGAGAAAATATATTAAGCAAGATCAATGGAGATAGGAAGAATGGAGATTCAAATCCTATTGGACATGTGATGGTATAATCTTTGTGATTTTAATTTGCATTGTCTTAGGTAATCTTTATATGTTATGGTGGATCTTTGTTGTTGTTAGGCTAGGGTTTTATGGTTGAATTCATTTAGTCTTTCAATATTGTTATTCCATTTTACCTTAAACAAAACCTATGGTTTTTACAGGCTCTTTCTTCCTTGAGAGTGGGTTTAAATGGCTCCCACAACTAGAAAAGGTTTTAGCAAGGCACCCATAACCTTTAGCATAATCATCCATGAACACAATAGGCTTTCAAGCATAACTAGCAACATCCACCTCCACCTCAATAGGAGATAGGTCTCCTCCAACCACATCCATTCCCACCTCCATAGAAGACAGGACCACCTTAATAGTTATAATAAGAGAAATCTTAAGATGTAGATAAATGAGCATAATAAAATAAGCCATGAAACCAAGAGAAATGAGGACAAAAAATCCCTCATTAGAAAGGGATACCAGAGGAACCAAACAAGAACAAAGAAGATCAGATCCCGATAACATATAAAACAAGGGTTTTAAACAAGCTCCCTTAACCATCATCTGGAACAAGAAAACAGGGGTTCACATAAAGTTCTCCAAGTAAAAAAATCCACCCATGGGGTTTTAGAAGGCTCCCTAAACCCAAAACTATAGGTTTTAACATGGATCCCAAAAGCATGATGGAAAAAGACCCAGGAGAACATCTAAGGAGAGAAACCTTCCATTACCAATCCTTGTATCTACTCATGGGAAGATAAGAAAAATACAAATCCACCTCAATAGGGTTTGGGGTCACCTCAATATAAACCACAACAAACAATCCATGAGAAAGATAGCAATAAAAGAGGCCAAGAAAGCAAGCAAACCCAAGAACAATCTCAGAGTCGATGAAGAGCCAAAAACCCCACCAATCATAGTCATCCATCACTCTCACACACAACCACGACCAAAGCTAAACATATTTCTCAACAAGGTTGTACCCATCAAATGTAGGGCCAAAGACACCCAGTGTAACCATAACCACAAAATGAAGGTCGCACCCATCAAACGCAGGGCCAAAGACACCCAATGAAGCCATGGCCACAAAACCCACATGATATAAATGGAAAACAACTCCCCACCAAAACAACCCTCCACATGCATTAGTACTTCCACACAATGACTTTCGTCAACAACCGCACCCTCAATAAAAACCATCTGCAGGGGATAACGAACCGCAATAGAGTGGGCCAAAAAAGATAATGCCCCCAAACTTATCCAAGCAGGAAGGGGCCATATCGCTTTGGGAGGACACACCCACCAAGGAAAATCCATTTGTACCTACACCATCTGCATCCTCATCTTCATCTCCTTCTCTAGAATCTTTGGCAGCAGCCAAAACCCTAGCATGCTTGTAACTATGTGTTCACCCGCTCCCACTCATCTTCAACGATGTCTAATTGTTCTTGTCATTTTTATGTTTTGTTGTTTTATTATAGTATTAGTTAGAATTTTTAACTTTTATTTTCTACACAAGGTATTAGAGTTAGGTTCATGATGTTGAAAGGTTGAAGTATTGTTTGGTTAGATTTTTTTTACCAAATTTATTTTCTAAAATTAATTGATTAGATTTCTACCAACCCAGTTATTTGTAGGATAATTTTTATTCTCTAATCTTATTAGTTGTACAAATGAAGCTTTTGCAAAAAAAATTAATTTGTTTTAAACACAATAATCTTATATATTAAAAAGATGATAATGGATACTTAGAGAGAATGCACTATTAATAATTTTTGAGAAAAAAAATGGAATCCCAACACAATGAAAAATACAGAGTTTTGACAACAAAAATTTATGAAAAGAAAAAATGCAAATTGGAGTTGGAAAGAACTATTATTAATAAACTCAAAATTTTAATAGAATATTTGTTGACATAAATAATTCAATATAATTATGAGATAATTTTTTATTAGACTATCTTAGGAAAGGGTGTAGACCCGTTACATGGTAATCATCAAGGAAAAGGAAGTGAATCTAAGAAGTTGTGAATATATGAAAATTGAACACCAAAAATAGTTGTAACTAAAAACAAACAACTATAGACAAACAAGATAAACTAGCTGGAGATAAATAGAGAAGCTAATGATTGTTTAACAGTTTGAGGCCCTTTATGGCCTACGACTCCTTGTTGAGAAGCTCCAATTTTTCTTTTGAGTGTCACTTCCCTATCAAAGAGACTTAAAACTAACCACAAAAAGTGAATGGGGAGAGGATTGAGGAGTGTCCTTTGAGTGGATTTTCTTTCTCAAACCATAATGGTGAGAGGTGTAGTGAGATTGAAGACCAACTTCTTGTAGCTTACATTTCTGATTTTTCTTGTGTATTCCTAGTTGGAAGAAATGAATCATGGTAGTCCCTTTATCCTTATAATTCCTCTCTCCCCCCTATCAATTGCCAACCCCATCTCTCTCTCTCTCTCTCTCTCTCTCCCTCCCTAACTATCAATCTCCCCCTATTCCTTGCCAACCCCACACCCCTCTCTCTCTCTCTCCCTTTCTCCTTATGGACTCCTCTCTCCCTCCTATCCCTTGACAACCCCCCCTTCCCTTCCCCTTTTGGAATCCTCTCTCCCCTTACCTTTCCCAACACCTCTCCCTCTCCCCTTCTCTCTTTGTCTTCCTTTTTCTATCTTGTTCTCTCTATTTCCCACCCCCTTGAACCCTTTCCCCTTCTCTCCCTACCTTTCCATCTCCCTTTTCCATTCTCTCTCTCTCTCTCTCTCTCTCTCTCCTCTCTTTCCCGACCCCCCTCTCTCTATCTCTTGATCTCCCTATCCCTTTCTCTCCCTTTTCCACCCCCTTGAGCCCTTTCCCCTTCTCTCCCTATTTATCGCTCTCCCACTATCCCTTGCCAATCCCCCTCTCTCTCTCCTTCTCTGTCCCTCTATCTCTCTCTTTCTCTCTCTCTCTCTCTCCATCTTTTTCTCTATCTTTTTCTAGGGTGTGTGCACAAAGATGGTGGTCAGAAAAGTGGACACCACCCAAAGAAAACTTGGAAAAATAGGCAGTGCATACGCGGTTTTAAAATTTCAAATTCTTGCATACGCGCTTAGGTTTGTTCCTCCCGAGCCTAGAAAAGGTAGCGCGTATGCGTTGAGTTTAGGAAACTGAGCGCGTACGCGCTATGACTAGGAAAATTAGCGCGTACGCGCTACTTATAGGAAAATGAGTGCATACGCACTAATAATCTTAGTAAAACTGCGTACGCGGTGCCTGATAAAAAAAGTTTAAAAAAAAATCTGGGTCCTCATTTACCCGAAAAGCACATTTTTTAGTTTGTTTTTTTCCCATTTTCTAACCTAAACCATGAACGGGGTGCTAAATTTGGCCTTGAGGCTATGGATCAAGGTTAGTTTTTGTTTATTTTTCTCTTTCTTTCTAGTTTATGCAATTTGTTTTACATTTTGAATTTAATTTCATTAATTTTGATTAGGTTTTTTCATTTTTTGTTTCAAAAACCAGATTCTTCTAATCTAGAACAAGAACAACCAAATGTACCTCCTGAAAACCCATAAGAACAACCAAATGCACCTCCTGAAAACACACAAGAACAACCCCCAATTCCTCCTTTTGACCACACAACCGAAACACAGGAAGAATTAATTAATCAGTTAGGGCAAAATACATCTAAAATCAATAGACTAATTGTAAAATTGAAAACTTCTGAGCTTGACCATCATCAATCCCTTGCCACTAGCCTAGAAACATTAGCTAGTGGTGCCATAGCTGTTTCCATGGAAATTACCAAATGGGGAAGCTTTAGGGATAGGTGTCATCAATTCTATGCCAATGGGCTATCATACGATGGAGTTAAAAACAAAAATATTTCTAAACAACAAATATGTGCCCTTTTTGTTGACCCCAAAATTGGTTAGTCATTACCTCCTAATGCAAAGAGGTTTCCCATACATTGGTGTACCAATGTGCAGATGAAGAATCTTTTTTGGCAGAGGTGGTGGATTGTCTTTGACAATCCATCTTGTAATAATTATGAGGTGCCATTATATTTTTTGAGAAAAATATATTGTGAGTTTGTGCTCAATGTGCGCCCAAATTATTTTCACATGAGAGAGTTTCATGGTAGAGGTGATGGCTCTACCCAAGATAGACCTGGAGCCCGTAGGCGATTAGCCACAGAGAGTCACCGCCCCCTAGCACCCAAACCCAAGGTGTATCAGGCTGTCCCATTAGAGCTGAAAGAGTCGATGGATCTACAGACTCTTCAGGTGGCCACAACATTGATTGGTGCCATCATCCAGCATGGGACATCATTAGCACACCCTATTGTATTGGATGATGAGCTGTTAGAGGGCGACAGAGAGCCCATCGAGCATATGTGTGTCAGTTGCTCGGGGATATGCTCGGGGATAGATGATGTAGCCAGTGCAGATGGATACTCATATCATCTATGCATGATTTGCGGTTGTAGATGTCAAGCTCACATGGTTGAGGATGTCGTGCTGACAGATGAGTTGATAGACATGGTGTTTGCCCATGAGCCACAAACACAGGTGTGTTGATTTGAATTCATAACATTTTATTTATTAGTCACTTTAATTTTGTAATTACATAAATGAATTTTCATTTATACATCGATTTAAATTGAGACAAATAATATGCATTTTAGGATGCAGCAGCAGTATCCCATACACCTCCCCCAGTTACCACAGCTGCAACTTCGACGCCTGAGGTATAAATTTTGTAACATGTTAAAATAGAATAGTACACTTTGAATTAAAAAAAAATACAAGATATACTAACTATCTTTAATGCTTGGTCCAATTTCTGGTTTGTAGGTGTTGACAGGGGATGAAATGTCCCAAATTGATGACATCACGCTGTCGGCGATTGATTTTGGCCTACAAGGCTATACGGTATCATATTTTGTACAACTCTTTTTATGTATTGTTTTGATGGAATATGCAAGTCATTTCATTTTAGATTTTTAAAATTATGTTTAATTTATTATCTGTACTAATATCTCATGTTAATTTTCTATTTTTAGGGCACCCCGTCACATCTAGGGCTCGTCTGAAGAAAAAGAATATCTCAAAGATGCCAAAATGTGTGAAGAAGGTAATTGAACACATTTTTAGTTGTACAATTGTTTGAAAATGATGAAATCAAGTATTAGTTGGGGTTTGTAGATTGATTAATGTTTTTTGTATATTTTACATGTACAGTGGCCATTGAGCTTTGTGGATATGTTGAATGCACCTGATTCGCCCGCGAATCAAGAGAGGGCGGAGGTATGTATCTCTACTTTATTTTCTTGATTTCATGATTATATGCATGCATACATGTGAACTTGTGATGTATTATAATCTTATATTTTTTTCATACAAGAAATATCCATACCTATTTCGTCAAAGGCGAACCCTCCTCCTTGCACTGGAGAAGCATATTAGGATCCGATACACTTTTGTTTGATATGTAAAATTAATTGTTTTCAACCTTCAATACTTATCATTATATTAATTGTATTTAATCTTTGTACATTTTTTGTATAGGTAATAGCGACCGTTTCTACATCAATGGTGAGCCATCCTCAGTCCATTGGAGAAGCATCTGAGGCACAAGTATGTCATTGTTCTCTATATTATAGCTTTTAAGTGTTTTTGATATATTTATGTTAGTACATTGTATTAATTGTACATTTAATCTACAATAGACTTGTTCGCAGTACAACCATAACGTGGATCCATTTAAGTATGTCTTCAAGAAAACTCCTAAGAGTGACAAGGAGAGGAGAGCGAAGACATTAGCTCCTGGATCAGCCGATGAGGTAATCTACATTTCAATTGTAAAGGAATTAAAGTTAAATGCATAGTTATGATGTTAATTGTGAACTATTTTCTACAAAAGAATTCTAACTTGGCTTTTGAATTGTGGTTTTGCAGCCATCTACAGAGCCGCGTACTGCGCCAAAGAGGCTTGATTTTGATGATCCACCAGAAGTTTAGGATTATATAGTTTTAGTTTTGGTCATAGAATGACCAATACATGTAGATATATTCTACATTTTTATTGTATATCGATTTGGACATGGCATATGCCACATTTTTGTAATACTTGTATTGACTTGGCAAACATGCCTTTTTTTATATATATAAATATCGATATTTGATCCAATAAATGTGTAATGAGTTCATTATTTTGTATTCGTTGTATTTTGTGGTTTTCCTTTTATAAATTTAAATGAATATTTGCATATGTAATCAACAATATGAATATAAACAACAAAAATATATGATATAAAGCATTGCAATCATGGAATATGATTTGATAAAATTTCTAAAATGTCGAATTAACCCTACAAAACTCCTTGTATTCAGTTCATTATTGTGTATTCATTGTATTTGGTGGCTGCCCTTTTATAAATTTAAATGAATATTTGCAGATGTAATTAACAATATGAATATAAACAACAAAAATTGACAATATGAATTTAAACAACAATGTGTTTGGTGCGAGAGCACCCTCACGCTTGCAATGGTAAAATTTTGTTCCTCGTGTGCACAAACTGACATCGTGAGCACATCCGGGTGGGCATTTTTACGCTAGGAATGTCCCTATCATGCATCCCAAAGCACCAAAACGTCGAGAGTCATACCCTACCAGTGAGATCTCTCAAGTGCCCTGAGTCCAAAAAATTGTCACAATTTGACGGACTGTTTCTTCCAATCCACAACACATACGGTTGATCTGTTTGATCCCGTGGGGTCACGTGAGGGTCATCTACAATGGGCTATCTTAGTTTCGACGGCTCAGAGCCATTTTCAATTAGTAGCATTTTTTTGACTGCTCAAAAACCTGTCAGTTGCTTGCAAGGAAAAGTTGCAAGATTGGCTAGAATTGATTTTGTTTCTCGTGTGCACAAACTGATGTCGTGAGCGCATCTGGGTGGGCATGTTTACATTGGGCATGCCCCTATCATGCATCCCAAAGCACCAGAATGTTGAGAGTCATACCGTACTGGTGAGATCTCTTAAGTGCCCTGAGTCTAAAAAATTGTCAAAATTTGACGGACTATTTCTTCCAATCCACGACACATACGGTCGATCTGTTTGATCTCATGGGGTTGCATGAGGGTCCTCTACAATGGCCTATCTTAGTTTTCAATGACTTGGAGCCATTTTCAACTTGTAACATTTTTTTGCCTACTCAAAAAAGCATCAGTTGCTTGCAAGGAAAAGTTGCAAGATTGGCTAGAATTGATTTTGTTCCTCATGTGCACAAACCGACATCGCGAGCATGTTCGGGTGGGCATGTTTATGCTAGGCATGCCCCTATCATGCTCCCAAAGCACCAGAATGTCGAGAGTCATACCCTACAGGTGAGATCTCTCAAGTGCCCTGAGTCCAAAAAATTGTCAAAATTTGATGGATTGTTTCTTCCAATCCACGACACATACGGTTGATATGTTTGATCTTGTGGGGTCGGGTGAGGGTCCTCTACAATGGCCTATCTTAGTTTTCAATGACTCAGAGCCATTTTCAATTAGTAGCATTTTTTCGCCTGCTCAAAAAACCGTCAATTGCTTGCAAGGAAAAGTTGCAAGATTGGCTAGAATTGATTTTGTTCCTCGTGTGCACAAAATGATGTTGTGAGTGCATTTGGGTGGGCATGTTTATGCTAGGCATGCCCCTATCGTGCATCCCAAAGAAATAGAACATCGAGAGTCATACCCTATTGGTGAGATCTCTCAAGTGCCCTGAGTCCAAAAAAATTGTCAAATTTGACGGACTATTTCTTCCAATCCACGACACATACGATTGATCTGTTTGATCCCATGGGGTCAAGTGAGGGTCCTCTACAATGGCTATCTTGGTTTTCAATGACTCGGAGCCATTTTTAATTAGTAGCATTTTTTCGCTTGCTCAAAAAACCGTTAGTTGCTTGCAAGGAAAAGTTGCAAGATTGGCTAGAATTGATTTTGTTCCTCGTGTACACAAACCAACATCACAAGCGTGTTCGGGTAGGAATGTTTATGCTAGGTATGCCCTTTTCGTGCATCCCAAAGCACCAAAATGTCGAGAGTCATACCCTACCGATGAGATCTCTCAAGTGCCCTGAGTCCAAAAACTTGTCAAAATTTGACGGACTATTTCTTCCAATCCATGACACATACGGTCGATCTGTTTGATCCCATGGGGTTGAGTGAGGGTCCTCTACAATGGCCTATCTCAGTTTTTGACGACTTGGAGCCATTTTCAATTAGTAGCATTTTTTTGCCTGCTCAAAAAACTGTCAGTTGCTTGCAAGGAAAAGTTGCAAGATTGGCTAGAATTGATTTTGTTCCTCGTGTGCACAAACTGACGTCGCGAGCGCATCTGAGTGGGCATGGTTACACTAGGAATACCCTTTTCATGCATCCCAAAGCACCAGAACGTCAAGAGTCATACCCTACCGATGCAATGTAGAAGTTGCTTGACAACTTTTTTGACAATTTTTTTGACAACAATGACAATTTTTGCTCAAATTGTATCTAGTCTCAATCTATCACCCCTATGACCTGATAATGACTCAAATAATTATCCATGATTATACAAGAATCAAGAATGCTCATGATTGACCAGGGATACATCACATATACTCAAAACATAGTCACAAAACATTGACACACAAAATAGTCACAAAACATTGTCACATATTATTCAAAAATTTGCCTCTAAATATGGTCAAATTAGCTCTTGGCTATTTGATTATACAAAAAATTGTCTTACAAATAATCTCATGGGCTTTTATACAAAATTTGGCATTACAATATATGCGATTCAGCTCATCGCCATTTTAATAATACAAATCATCTCATGGGCTTTTATACAAAATTTGGCATTACAATATGTGCGATTCAGCTCATCGCCATTTTAATATACAAAATTTGGCATGTACATATGTATAATTCAGCTTATTACCACTTAAATATATAAAATTATGCCCCTAAACATGTAAAAATCAGCTCATGGGCATTTATATATACAAAAAATGAATAGAACAATTCGTCAATGATTTATACAAAATTCTCAAAATCATTCTACTCTGAACCGTAGAATCAATCAAGTGAGCCTTTAGGATCGACTCTAACCCGTATTGTGTCAAGTATTTCCTCGTGGTCAGATTCATGAACTTTCCATAAAATCTTGTTATGAGGTCTACCATGATACTTCATCAAATGAATATTTGTTGCAACAACAAGGTTAGAGAAATGAAGAATATGTATGTGTGTTTCAAAGTCCTTGAACAACCAAACATCATAATTCTTGATAGGGTATCTCTGAAGCCATGTTCCTGTCATGATAACAAACCCTATTGGGTACTCAATACCCTCTCTGTCAATAATTGTGGTTGTCAATTTTCTTTTAGGCTCAACACAATGACACAAATAGTAATCTGTACCTTCTTCATTGTTCTCTTCTGCAACAACTGCATACACATGACCTACATTTTATAAAGTGTTAATTAATACCTAAAATAAAGTATGATGTCCAACAAAATGAACCAAAAAGAATACTAGCAAAAAAATTAACTCAAAAAATCACTTGAATCCACTAGGTCAGATACATGGTCAAAATCCAGTGATGTCTCCATCTAGCTCAATTGTAGTGCTTTGGGAATTTGATATGAATCAATGGGAACCAACGGTCTACAAGACCATTTGTCAACCCACTCTTCTGATTCACATTCTTCCCACAAACAATACATGCATGAAGAGCAAAAACATACCATCTGTCTTGTATAAATTACCAGTGAACTTGAATTTGAACTCATAAATGAGTGCATGTCACTCGATCCTGCACATGTACAACAATCTAGATAGTTTTCAATGTTAAATTCAGTAATCAACCAAAAATATCTACGAACCAATGACGTACCTGGATTACCTGGACCCATCATAGACTTACACTATCGCACAATTGTTTCTGCATCTACCAACTTAGCACCACCTTTGTACTTCAATTCTTCCCTAGCTAGGGCTCTTTTCACACATGCTCCTGCACCATCGTGCTCTCCCTTACCATGTCCAGCCTCAATGAAATTCCAAAAATGTTGTACACTGCTTGTCACATGCATCCTTGTCAGCCAATAAAACATCCTTGCATTCTTGAATTGTGGGGTGCAATTATCTAACCATATTAAGTGTCGGTTGTATTGTATGTTCCTTTCCCTTAAACCATCATAGAAAACTTTAAAGCATCCTTGTACAAACTCTGATGAATGAGTACGATCATCACTTATGTAGAAGTGATACTCTCTTACAACCTTTCTATCCTCCTCTGTGCTATCATCTGCATGCATGAATGCTATGTGTACAAAAATAGAAACTTGTGTAGAGTGATAATACATGGATTGCACTTCATTTTGAGGTTGTAGTGTATAATTTTCAGCGAAATCAACAATAGAGACAATGGTGCCAAGAGGAAATGTGTCCTTACACAACTTGAATTGCTCATCTAACCATCGAGCTCTATGTGTATGCATTATGTACTCATAAACTAGTTTCTCTTGAAACATTTTCATAAATTGAGCTACACATATATCATTTTTCACTAGCTCACATCTCTTCAAATCTTTTCCATCTTTAACTCCATATGTGACTGTCTTGTATTTTCCAAAAGAAACTAGTTTCGTACCAATTTCATATGTGCTCTCCAAATGTATGCATCTTGGTAAACGTTGCAAACCACCACATATAGCACAAGAACCTTCCAAACAAGGCATCTTATAATAAATGCAACCATCATGTCTATTACATAACACACTTGATAAAAAAATTCTCTTGCCGACTTAGGAGGTGCTTGTATATTACATTCCTACAAAACATCGTTAGTGTGCAAAGTAGAAAAAATATGACGAAAAATATCATAATGCATGGAAAATTAAATATGCATCCTACAACAACACGTGGTGCGTACATGATTAATCTTAATATAAAAAGGTTTTGCCATTTCAAAAAATCTTTGAGAATTTTTTATTTGAGGAAACTTTTGAAGGAATCTTTCATAAAATTTAGTTTGAGTCATATCCAAATAGTGTTTCGCATGTGGCTCATGATTTTTAGACCCAATTCGCCTTCTAACAACATCTCTTTGGTTGGGCGATACTCTTGTGTTGTCATGCCAAATATTTTCAATTAATTTTTTTAGTGCATCTACAACAACCTTGTCTTTGCATGGTAGTCTACCCGAGAATGCCCAAAGAAAATTATTGTTAGGTTCCTCTATTTGTTCTCGCCTCTTTAATGCTTTACTTAATGTTGTTCTACTAACATTCAATGACTTACTTGTTTTACTTATCAAATGATCTTTTTTTATTTTCTTGCTCATTATGGTTGATGTAATGACACGTCAAGTAGCATTAGAGTCTTTACTACGTGATTTTGAACCAATAGATTGATATGCATCAAATAGATTTCTGACAATAGTTCTTTCACTGTTACTTTTAGATGATCTTAGGCCTAGAATTTTCATTGTCTCTCTAAAATTCAAATTTTTAATCATTTGAACAATTAATTGACATCTTGTGGTTTGATTTAAGTTTTTAAAATAGTTTTGCCATATTCTTTTAACCATTCTCCTACAAGTTCATTCATTCATTTTATTGGGCATTGACTTCAATATATTCTCATCAATGTCAATTAGATACTTT